>NC_140579.1:71377270-71394770 GCF_964204655.1 Triturus cristatus | reverse complement strand
ATCAATAACCAAGACAATAAGATTCTAGGTAGCAGTCTTGGTTGCCTGCTATGCACTTTATTTAAGTCATTCAGACCAATCTTATCAGGCCCCACTGCTTTCTTTAAATCTGATTCATCGAAGGCTTTAGTTACTTCGAGCAGTGTAATTTCTTTACATAGACTTCCAATTTCCCATTCATCTGGTATCCGGTCAATTGGGATGAATTTGGGATTTTTCTTGTTTTCTTTTTAAATTATGTCTTTATAGTATTGGAAGATTTCATCAGCACTGATTTGACAGGTGGCATCTTCTGCCCCATCAGTGATTATCCTGGCAATTTTCTTTTTGTCTTTTTGAAACATTGTCTGGTATTCTTTGTAACTGCCCTTTGCTTTTGCATAGTTTTTCTTGTGTGTCTGATTGAGCCTTCCATTTTTCTTATTTTCCTTTGGTATCTTGTTTTGTACAGCGGCAGTCTGTTGCTCATCTTGAGCAGAGTTCATAAGTTCATTATCGGGTTCGCTCGTTGGTTCGGTACGATTTGCTGGTACAGGATTTATATCATTGGTGTTTTATGATATATAAGTCACTATCTCATCCATCAGATCCATAGCAGCATCGTGATGCTGGATGTTTTTGGTGTACTTCTCGATTTCTATGATTCTATCATTCAGTTCATCAAAGTTTTTTATTTTTGGCGCTCGTTTCCGATTGATAAAGTCGCTGCGCCTTTCTGTTGTTACTTCTACTGCAATCTCTGGTTCATCGCAGGAGTCATTCTCAGAGATATTGGATGCTTGCAGTACATCCTTTGCCGATTTTTTGCTCTTATCTCTTCTATCTCTTCTTTTTTCTGTAATTTGTTTGCTATTTTTATTGTCAAAATGCGGAACCATCAGCGCATTAATGTTTCTTTTGTTTTCATACACTTTTACCAATTCTGCTAATAGCAGTATTTGTTCCTGTGACCATAGATTTGATGGTTTGCTATTTGCTAGAGCTGTTAGTCTAGCCTCATTTTGCGCTCTTGGATGCGCGTGCCGAGCATGTTGTGAAACTCCAATCTTTGATCCAAATCTGAGGTCACAGAAGCTGCACAGGAATGGCAACTCTCCTTTTTGAGGTCTTCCTTTACATTTTGCATAATGGCATGCAATATTGTGGTATTCTGCTTCTTTGTCACATTTTGAACAATACGTTTTGAGATAGAAGCCTTTATGCTTGTTGGAGACATGTTTTCTCAATTCTTTGAAAGTTCCCAATATGTCTCCACACACGTCACATTTATACTTTTCGTTTGGGTATTTCCAATATGTGACTTTTTTGGAGTAGTCACTTTTCTTTGTTATCAGTTCTTTGCTTATTTCGTATACATCCGGTAGGATTTCAAAATTGTTGTTATTCTTGGCTGAGGAGGCCACAAATTCAATGGTTTCGCTGTGGTCTACTATTGTGTCTTCTTCTGCTTCGGAGGGTGAACTAAGGCTTATAACGTGACCTGGATCGTTGTTGTTTGTTGTATTGTTTGAAGCTAGTGCTGGTTTGTCAAATTCGGTGAGGAGGTTAATGATTTCTTGTAAAGACAGCACCTCCTTACGCCATCTTAACGGGGTTTTTATTCTCCAGGAACTACCCCATCTGGAAATGTGTTCGTTTGCTTCACCACTTCTCACTATCACGCTCGCTGCCATGATAGAACCTTGTTTAGCCTGTCTCTATATACTTCTCTACGCAGAGTCTAGTACCATAGAGGCAGTTACCGGCGGGACCACTGGGAGGTAAAGGCCACTACAACTGAGAATAGGTTAAGAGAGTCATAGTTACTCCCACCGTTTACCCGCGCTTCATTGAATTTCTTCACTTTGATATTCAGAGCACTGGGCAGAAATCACATTGCGTCAACACCCGCCTCGGGCCTTCGCGATGCTTTGTTTTAATTAAACAGTCAGATTCCCCTGGTCCGCACCAGTTCTAAGTCAGCTGCAAGGCGCCAGCCGAGGCAGAACGCCAGCCCCGCGCCCCAAGGGAGGGGGCACTGGGAGAGGCGACCACGGCAGCTGGGGCGATCCACAGGAAGGGCCCGGCTCGCGTCCAGAGTCGCCGCCGCCCCGGAGGGAGGTGCCTCGTCCAGCCGCAGCGCGCACCCAGACCCCCTTCACACCCCAGCCCGACCGACCCAGCCCTGAGAGCCAATGGATCCTCGTTAAAGGATTTAAAGTGTACTCATTCCAATTACAGGGCCTCGAAAGAGTCCTGTATTGTTATTTTTCGACACTACCTCCCCGAGTTGAGAGTGGGTAATTTGCACACCTGCTACCTTCCTTCGATGTGGTAGCCGTTTCTCAGGCTCCCTCTTCGGAATCGAACCCTGATTCCCAGTTACCCGTAGTCACCATGGTAGGCACAGAAAGTACCATCGAAAGTTGATACGGCAGACATCCGAATGTATCGTCGCAGTCACGGGTACGTGCGATCGGCCTGAGGTTATCTAGAGTCACCAAAGCGGCCGGGCGAGCCCGGATTGGTCTTGGTCTGATAAGTGCATGCATCCCGGGAGGTCACACTCGTCAGCGTGTATAAGATTTAGAATTACCACAGTTATCCAAGTAACAGAGGGAGCGATCAAAGGAACCATAACTGATTTAATGAGCCATTCGCAGTTTCACTGTACCGGCCGTATGTACTTACACGTGCATGGCTTAATCTTTGAGACAAGCATATGCTACTGGCAGGATCAACCAGGTAGCCACACCTGCAGACGGGGTGGGTTCGGGTGGCCACGTGCCCATCTCCCCGACCGAACAACCTTTGCGCACCCCTTCCTCTTGGGAGCCTGCTGGGGAAAAGAGCCCACCCGCCTGGGCAGGAGGGCTCGCTGGAGGGGTGGAGAGGTGCGGTCGCATGGGCACCGGCAGGCCCAGCCATCTCCCCCGGAAGGGAGAGGAGGGCCGAGGCGCAGCCTGAGCAAGACGCAGGGGTGCTGGAGCCTGGCGGCGGCGACACCCCTCGGAAAAATCGTTCCGAACTGCTGTGGAAATGTGCTGGGCATAGAGGGGCGACGGCATGGCGCAATGGGCCTACAAACCTGCTGGGCAGCAGCATCCGAGGGCCTGGCGCCACCCGACCCCTTCCGCTCGGATCAGACCACTGGGGGACATGAGCTGCTGGGGCCGCTCAGCCTTCGCTCTGCTGGGTAGGGTGAAGGGCCACCTGCCAGGAGGCAGGCCGTCGAGTCAGACAGTCCATGCGGGGAGTAAGCTCCTTGCTTGAAACAGCCGAGGCTGGCCAAGCAGTCCATCCCTAAATGGTTCGAGAGTGCCCAATCGATCAGAGTACGGCCCAGGCACCCCTGGCAGGCCGCCCTGTGCGGGGGGATGCCGGCTTCACATCCCTGCCTGCTCCCGGGGCGAGCAGGCTCAAAGGAAAGGCCCATCGGGAAGAGGCCGAGAGGCTGGAGCAAACCCGGACCCTGGGGGCCCTGGCGGGCGGGCTCGGGTGCTGCCTTCCCCATCACAGAATCGCCGGACCTCGCAAACTCGGAGAAAAAGGACCATTGGGAAGGGGCTGAGAGGCAGGCGGAGACCCGGGCCCCTGGGGGCCCTGGCGGGTGGGCTCGGGTGCTTCCTTCCCCCGTCTCAGAATCGCCAGACCTCACAAACTCGGAGAAAAAGGACTATTGGGAAGGGGCTGAGAGGCAGATGGGTACCCGGGCCACTGGGGGCCCCGGCAGGCGGACCCGGGTGCTGCCTTCCCCTGTTTCAGGATCGCTGGACCTCGCGGAGGTCTGACCCAGCAAACTCAGACAAAAAGGAACATCGGGAAAGGGCTGAGAGGCAGGTGCGTACCAAGGCCCCTAGGGGCCCCGGGGGGCGGGCCCAGGTGCTGCCTTCCCCTGTTTCTGAATCGTTGGACCTCACGGAGGTCTGACTGACCCTCTCCCTAGTAATCCGGAGGAAAATTACCCCCCTTTCTTGTAATTCGTGCACACGAGGTGACAGAGGGGACCCAAGGCACAAATGTACCCGACCTCCTGGAGCCCTCGCTGGGATCGGGGAGGCAAATCAGCCCTCATCGGGACTTCCAGGCAAGCCCAGTCATCTGGTCGCCCCATTGGAAAGCATTGCGCGCGACCAAATGGCAGAGGGGATAGGCGCGACCAGATGGCCGAAGGGATAAGTGCGACCAGATGGCCGAGGGAAGAGGGAAGCCATCTGGTCGCTCTGTGCCCCAACGAAAGAGTGAGCGGGCGCCAGGGCATGGGGGACCCGAGGCCAAGGGCCCCAGCTGGGCCCCAGACATGGAGGCTGTGAGGGGGACCCGACGGGCCCTCCAAGCCGGGGCCTATGGACACCTTGACAAGCAGGGGAGGCCTGCACTGGACCGACAGACCACTGTCCTGGGCCCTTGGCGGAGCGGCAGGCCAGATATCCTGAACCCAGCCAAGCAAGGAGAAGCTCCCTGGGCACAACGGAACCCCGTGCCGGGCCTTTGGCAGTGCCGCAGGCCGGGGGGTTCCAGGCCCAGAGGTGCAGGGGACGCCTCCCCGGGCCCGCCGGACCCCGTCCCGGGCACCCTGCCGCGCAGCAGGACCCAGGACTGAGCCTGGGGTGGGGAGGCGGCCCTCCCCGGGGCCCTCAGGGGCCCGGCCAGAGCTCCTGAACCCAGACAAGCAAGGGGAGGCTCCCCGGGCACAACGGAACCCCGTCCCGGGCCTTTGACAGTGTCGCAGGCTGGGGGATGGGGTCCAAGGCCAGAGCCCCCGACCCGGGGTCCGGCGGGGCCCCTGCCACGCAGCAGAACCCAGGACGGAGCCCGGGGTGGGGAGGCTGCCCTCCCCGGGGCCCTCAGGGGCCCCGGCTGGAGCTCCTGAACCCAGACAAGCAAGGGGATGACAGCCCGGGAACCATGGAGCCCGTCCCGGGACCTTTGCCACGCTGCAGGCCAGAGGAGGGAGCCCCGGACACCTAGGGAGGTGTTGCCCGGGCATAGCCCATCTGGTCCCCGGCAGAGAACCGCCAGCCCGGGAGGGGTGTCCTGGCATACCCTGCCCCTAGTAATCCGGAGGAAGGGTACCCCTCTTTCTGGGAACCCGTGCGCACCGCAAGGCTTAGGGGACACTAGGCGCGAACGTGCCCGACCTCCTGGAGCCCTGACTGGGATCCGGGAGGCAAATGAGCCCTCATCGGAACTTCCAGGCTGGCCCAGCCATCTGGTCGCCCCATTGGAAAGCATTGCGTGCGACCACATGGCCGAGGGGAGAGGTGCGACCAGATGGCCGGAACCGAAAGGACTCCCATCTGCCCATCCCAAGCTTTCATGGTAGGGTTCGCGCCTGTCGATGCAGGGCTCGGGGGCTCCACGTCCCGGGGGCTCGGGGACCCCGGCTGGGACTCAAGCCCGGGGAAGGACCACCGGATCTCTCGGGCCCAGACGCCCGGAGGATGAGTGCCCGGGAACCATGGAGCCTGTCCTGGGCACTTTGCCACGTCGAGGGCTGGAGGAGGGAGCCCCGGACACCTAGGGAGGTGTTGCCCGGGCATAGCCCATCTGGTCCCCAGCATAGAACCGCCAGCCCGGGAGAAGTGTCCTGGCATACCCTGCCCCTAGTAATCCGGAGGATGTCTACCCCCCTTTCTGGGAACCCGTGCGCACCGCGAGGCTCAGAGAACCCTAGGCACGAACGTGCCTGACCTCCTGGAGTCCTGGCTGGGATCCGGGAGGCAAATGAGCCCTCATCGGGACTTCCAGGCTGGCCTAGCCATCTCGTCGCCCCATTGGAAAGCATTGCGTGCGACCAGATGGCCGAGGGGAGATGTGCGACCAGATAGCCGGGAATGAAAGGACACCCATCTGCCCACCCCGAGCCTTCGCAAGTAGGGTTCCCGCCTGCCCACGCAGGGCTCGGGGGCTCCGCTTCCCGGGGGCTCGGGGACCCCGGCTGGGACTCAAGCCTGGGGAAGGACCACCGGAGCTCTCGGGCCCGGGCGCTCGGGGGATGACTGCCCGGGAACCATGGAGCCCGTCCCGGGCACTTTGCCACGCCACGTGCCGGAGGAGGGAGCCCCAGACGCCTAGGGAGGTGTTGCCCGGGTATAGCCCATCTAGTCCCCGGCAGAGAACCGCCAGCCCGGGAGGGGTGTCCTGGCATGCCCTGCCCCTAGTAATCCGGAGGAAGGCTACCACTCTTTCTGGGAACGCGTGCGCACCGCGAGGCTCAGGGGACCCTAGGCGCGAACGTGCCCGACCTCCTGGAGCCCTGTCTGGGATCCGGGAGGCAAATGAGCCCTCATTGGGACTTCCAGGCCGGCCCGGCCACCTGGTCGCCCCATTGGAAAGCATTGCGTGCGACCAGATGGCTGAGGGGAGAGGTCCGACCAGATGGCCGGGACGGAGATAACGCCAATCTGCCTGCCCCGAGCCTTCGCGGGAGTGATCCCGCCTGCCCTTGCAGTGCTCGGGGGCTGCAGGGCTCGGAGACCCCATGCTGGGCCTCAGGCATGGGGAGGCCCGCAGGCGCACCTGGGGCCCAGCCACCCGGGGGAGGACTGCCTGGGACCCATGGAGCCTTGCAGGTCTCTGGGGCTCTGCACCAGGGACCCTTGTCCCGGGCAGATGGACACTTGGCAGGCCGCAGGACGGGGGCTACCAGGCCCTGACCGAAACCCAGGCCCCGGGGCCGGTCCCTGCTTCTCAACCCAGCCAGGCCGGGGAGATCAGGGAGCCTGCAAAGGCACGAGGGACCCCTGTCCCAGGCACACGGACCCTCAGGACGTGCGCTCGTTTTCCACACATTTTTTCCAAAATTCTGTGTAGTGGCGCTACGCCAACTACGCCCAGCCCTAACCAAAATCTTATCATGCAGTGGAAGGATTTAGCCAGCCACCCCCCCACCTGGCCCGGTCCCTGCTAGTGATCCCAGCCAGGTTGGGGGAGCCTCCCTTGGCCCAATGGACCCCGTAAGGGGCACCCCGACCTTGCCAGGCCGCAGGACGGGGGCTCCCGCACCACAGGGTCATATAGGGGTGGGCAGAAAACTCCGCTCTGCCAGCGTAGCGGATAAAGCCTGACACCCCTGCTCCCCGGCCCGGTCCCTGCTTCTGAAAGCAGCCAGGCTGGGGAGAGCCTCCCCAGGCCCCGGTGGACACCCTTCCCCAGGACCCTGACCCTTGGCTGGCTTGCAGGACGGGGGGCTCCCGCAAGCCTGAAACGCAGCACGAGCCCTGGGCCCGGTCTCAGCTTTCAAACCCTAGCCAGGCTGGGGAGAGCATCCCTGGACCCCGGTGGACCCCCGTCACCAGCACCCGGACCCTTGGCTGGCTTACAGGACGGGGGGCTCCTGTGGACTGGGACCCTGGGATGCAGCACGAGCCCCGGGCCCGGTCCCAGCTTCCGAATCCTAGCCAGGCCGGTGAGAGCCTCCTCGGGCCCCGGAGGACCACCCCGTCCCCAGCGCCCGGACACTCGGCTGGCTTCCAAGACGGGGGGGTGCTCCCACACCCTGGAACGCAGCACGAGCCCCGGGCCCGGTCTCAGCTTCCAAACCCTAGCCAGGCCGGGGAGAGCCTCCCATGGCCCCGGTGGACCCCCGTCACCAGCACCCGGACCCTCGGCTGGCTTACAGGACGGGGGGCTCCTGCTTGGGAACGGGTCTCACACGCACCCTAGGCGCTTCGGGATGAAGCGTACACCCTACGGTGCGAACAGGCACAGTACCTTTATCTTTTGGTGAGTTCATCATGGGTGCTGCGCTGACATCAAGCGCGATGTACGGTGCGTTGTCCTCCTGGTACTGTGCGTACTACGGTACTACGGTACGTTGGACCTTGGGTTTGCAGGGCTTCAGGGGATGGTGCGTAGGTACGGTGCTTTCAATGTTCGTCGCGGCGTTCGCGCCGTACTGTGAGATCGGCAATCTTGATTTGAAGTGCTGGATACAAGCGAACACTATGCTCCGCTCAGGGGAGACGTGCGCGACTACCGTGCGCACCGCAGCCTTCCCAAAGCAGGGGAAAGGAGCTTACCTGGGCAGTACTGTTCGTAGGGGATGGAAGCAAGTACGGTTCGCAGTCCTTCCATTACGGTGCGAGCTACGGCTCGTAGGGGCCTGTTAGTCGCGTTGCTCAGGCCGGACGATACCTTCCTTTGCGGTGCGAGCTACGGCTCGTGGGGGCCCTTAGTCACGTTGTTCGGGCCGGACAGCTGGGTGCAGGCTTCCAGGAGGGGTACGCTTCAATCGTCGAGGCGTACACAGCAGTTTGCTTCAGGATTACGGGGAAAACTGTCCGTTTTCCGGTGCGCTCTCACGGCGGTGAAGTCCACTGGTCCTGGGACTTCGTTCAGGGGGCAAGCTCACTCACAAGCCCTTGGAGATCTTCAGCCCAAGTCAAATAAAAGTTTCTTTGGTCTTTTCTTCCTCTTCTTCAGCAGCAAGGCAACCACTGCAGGCCAATCCCCCAGGTCAGGGACAGTACTCCTGAAGTTAAGGGAAGGTTTAGGGACTGGCAAGTGGGGGCACGTGCCAGTCAGCATGGCAGACCCTAGACACACTTTACCAGGCCGCGTCTGTGGGTGGCACAACCAGTGCTGCAAGTCCACCAGCGGTATTTGTATTTACAAGCCCTGGGCACTCCTGGTGCACTTTACTGGGGTCTGATAGTAAACCAAATAAGCCAATCATGGAATCCAACCAACATATATATTTTATATAGGGAGCACTTGCACTGTGGCACTGGTTGGCAGTGGCACAGTGCTCTGAGCAGCCAACACCAGCAAAACACATGAGGCACTGCGACAAAAAGTGGAAGGGAGACTCACGCCAAGGTGCCAGGTCTAACATGTGTCCCCTCCAGATGATATGTGGGGAGAACTACCCTACCCCAGGGAGTTCCTCATCACTAAGGCGGAAAAACCTGGACAGACCGTCAGCATTGGCGTGATCTGTGCCAGGGCGATGTTCCACCGTGAAATCCATACCCTGTAGGAAAATGGACCACTTCAACAGCTTTGGATTCTCACCCCTCATATGCATCAACCATCTGAGGGGCCTGTGGTCTGTCTGAACCCGGAAGTGAGACCCAAACAGGTAGGGTCTTAACTTCTTCAGTGCCCAGACCACAGCAAATGCCTCACGCTCAATAGCACTCCATTTCTGTTCCCGTGGAAGTAACCTCCTGCTAAGGAAGGCTACAGGTTGATCTAGGCCCTCCTCATTAATCTGTGAAAGAATAGCCCCCACACCATGCTCTGAAGCGTCTGTCTGAACGATAAACTCTTTGGAGAAGTTGGGAGCCAAGAGCACGGACGCCGTGCACATAGCAGATTTCAGGGCCTCAAAAGCTTTCTGACAAGTGTCAGTCCAAATCACTTTCCTGGGCTGCTTCCTAGAAGTCAGCGCTGTCAAGGGGGCAACAATGTTGCCATACCCCTTGACAAACCTCCTGTAGTACCCGGTGAGACCTAGGAAGGCTCTCACCTCTGTCTGGGTTTTGGGCGACTCCCAATTCAGGATGGTTTCTATCTTGGGTTGAAGGGGCGCCACCTGGCCGCTCCCAACCTGGTGCCCCAAGTACACCACGGAACCCTGCCTGATCTGGCACTTACAAGCCTTGATCGTGAGGCCTGCCCTCTGCAGCGCCATCAACACTTCCCAGAGGTGGAGCAGGCGTTCTTCCCAAGTGGAGCTGAACACTGCGATGTCATCCAGGTAGGCTGTACTGAACGAATCCAGTCCAGCCAACACCTGGTTGACCAACCTCTGGAAGGTGGCAGGGGCACTCTTCATCCCAAAGGGCATAACCTGGATCTGCCAGTACCCAGACGTTAAATCAAACGTGCTGAGGTAGTTGGCAGCCCCTAGCCAATCTATGAGCTCATCAGCTCTGGGGATGGGGTGTGCGTCAGTCCTGGTGACTGAATTGAGTCCTCGGTAGTCCACACAGAACCGGAGTTCGGGTGTGGCTCCCGGCGCTGACCACTGGGCTGGCCCAAGGACTGCTGGAGGACTCAATTACCCCGAGTGCAAACATCTTGGAGACCTCCTCCTTGATCCATGCCCTCACCCTCTCAGTCACACTGTAGGCCTTGTGCCTCACGGGTGTACTATGCCCAGTGTCCACATCATGGACGCACCAATCAGTGACACCGGGAACCAGGGTAAACAGATCAGAAAATTGTCCCAGCAACTGGCGACAATCATTCTGTTGCTGAGGGGTCAGGGCAGAAGAGAGGATGACACCATCCACTGACCCATCTTGCTCCTGGGCTGACAGGAGGTCAGGAAGATGCTCGGTCTCCTCTTCCATCCCAGCATCTGTTGCCAAGAGCATGCCCACTTGGGACCTCTGCAAGTGGGGCTTGAGGCGGTTGACATGAAGGACCCTTCAGGGGTTCCTTGGAGACAGCAAGTCCACCAAACAGGTAACAGGACTCCTGCGCTCCACAACCTCAAAGGGACCGGTCCACTTATCCTGGAGCGCACAAGGCTCCACGGGTGCCAAGACCCACACCTTCTGTCCAGGCTGAAGCTCTACCAGAGTGGCATTCTGGTCGTACCACCGCTTCATCTCCTCCTGGCTGGCTTCCAGATTTGCCTCAGCAAGTTGCCTGAATCGCCTAGTCTGATTCCTGAAGGCCAGCATGTAGCTATATACATTCTGGGCAGGTTTCCTGGGAGACTGCTCCCAGCCTTCCTTGACCAGACTTAGAGGTCCTCTCACTGGGTGGCCATACAGGAGCTCAAAGGGGCTGACCCCAAGAGACTTCTGTGGCACCTCACGGTATGCAAAGAGAAGGCATGGTAAGAGGACGTCCCACTTACGCCTCATGGGTTCTTCCAGACCCATTATCATGCCCTTGAGGGTACGGTTGAATCTCTCAACCAACCCGTTTCCTTGGGGGTGGTAAGGTGTGGTAAACTTGTAGGTTACACCACACTCTTGCCAAAGGGATTTCATATACTTGGATATGAAATTGGTTACCCCGGTCAGACACCACCTCTAGAGGGAATCCCACTCTGGAGAAAATTCTCATCAGTGCACATCCCACCACGGGGGCCGTCACTGCCCTCAGAGGGATGGCTTCTGGGTACCGGGTGGCATGGTCCACCAGGACCAGGATAAACCTGTTGCCCATGGCTGTCCTGGGGTCCAGTGGCCCCACAATGTCAATCCTCACTCACTGGAATGGGGCACCGACCACAGGGAATGGCTTGAGAGGAGCCTTCTGCTTCCTCCCACTCTTTCCACTTGCCTGACAAGTCTGACAGGTCCTGCAGTGAGTGTCTGAACTCCTGCACATTTGGGGCCAATAAAAGTGGGTGACAAGCCTTTCAAAGGTCTTGTCCTGTCCCAAATGTCCTGCCAATGGCACATCGTGAGCCAGCCCCAGTAGGAAGGCTCTGAAGTCCTGGGGTACCACCAGCACACGGGCTGACCCAGGCTCAGCAACCTTAGGCTCTGAATACAGGAGGTCGTTCTCCCAGTAAATTAAATGTGACCCAGACTGATCACCTGTGGCCTGGTCTGCAGCCTGCTGCCGCATACCCAGGAGAGAAGGGCATTCTTTCTGCGTCTTACAAAAGTCCTCCCTGGAGGGGCCTCCTTCCTGCTGCCAATGGGTCATCCCAGGCAGGTCCCCCAGTTCAGCTATCTGTTCCCCGGTAGGCTCCAGGGCATCCCCCTCAAGGTCTGCTTCCTCCTGGGCCGTGGGAACTTCAGGGGCCGGTTTCCCGCGCCCCCTGCCTCTTCTCTCTAAGGCCGGTCCCTGTGCCTCCCTCTCAGGCTCCAGGACCTCTTGAGCACCTCTACTTGCTGCCATGGACCGTGTGGTGACACACGCCCCATCCGGCATACCCAACATCTCCAGGTGAGCACTCCGCTCCACCTTAACCCAAGATGAGCTCTCCAAATCGTTCCCCAACAGACGGTCTACAGGCATGGCGGGCCTCACAGCTACCTGAAGTGTACCAGAGACCCCCCCCCCTCTCTCAAAGTGAACCTGAGCCACCTTGCAGTGACTCTCTGTGTTGTCAGCGCCAACAACTGGATAGAATACTCCTGGGACAACCTGCTCTTGAGACACCAGGTGACACTTGACAGCTGTCACACTGGCTCCTGTATCTCTCTGGGCTTCAACTCTACGGCCATTGATGGTCACCCACTGCCTGTATTTCTTAGTGTTATCAGGCAGCTGTGTTTGGGGGACCATCTCACAGTCTCCTAATGAGACAAGGGACATCTCTGCGGGACCCCATCCACCTTGGACTGCCATCTCCTCCCCAAGGCTACACTAGCCATCTGCCGGGGTGGAGCACCAGTGGGTGCTGGTTTACCATACAAAGGACACTTTAAATCAGAGGCAAAATGCCCCATGTTACCACACTTGTAACATTTTATGGGCCCCTTTTGAACAGGTGGACCTGTCGGGGCCCCGGGCACTTTCTGGGGTGGGGGAGGCTGAGAACCTTTCCCTTGGTTCCCTTGGTAATTACTTTGGGGCCTTCTTGGAAACTCCCTCTGGTTACCCCTGTCCCCCCCACTCTTCTGCTGGGGACCCTGCCCACCTTTGGCGGAATCGCCCATTGGACCCTTGTGGACCGTGGTACTGACCCAGCGGTCTGCCTCCTCAGCAAGCTTTCTAGGGTTAGTCAGACTACTATCAATCAGGTGCTGGCGTAGCTCAGGAAAACAATTACTGGACAAGTGCTCCCATGCCATTAAATCAAAAAGCCCTTGAAAATCATCAACTTTGCTACCCTTCACCCAACCATCCAGTGCTCTGCAAAAAAAAGTTACATACTCCACATACGTATTGTTGGGAATCTTTGTACAACCCCTGGACCTTTGCCTATACAACTCAGGGGTCAACCCATACCTAGTCATCAAAGCTGCTTTCATATGGGGATAAGAATTATAATCATCTCAGGGCAAGTCTAGCAGTGTGTTCTGCCCCTCACTAAGGAACCGTCCCCACAACCCCGCTCCCCAATCTTTCTTAGGGACCTGGTGGGAGGACATGGCTACCTCATCGGCCTTGAACCACTGCCCTATGTCATCATTCTTCAAAAATTCCTTTACCACATATTTTGGTATGTACACCCTTGATTCTGCCTGCACTGACGGTGTGCTGCCACCAGAGGGAGTAGACTCTAAACTTTTAGCTTTTAGATCTAATTCCCTCAATCTCATGTCATGGTCCATTTGGATTTTTCTTTCTTCCAGAGCCAGCTTTTTGCTTTCCAGCTCCAGTTGCCCATTCAATTTAAGTTTTGCCATCTCCATCTCATGCATCCTGGTTTCTTTTCTACCTGCCAACTCTTCTGGCGACAGGCCTCTGCCAAAGCTATGGACGCTTTCTGCTCGTTCAACTACTAGCACATCCTCAGGTGACCTTGACTCAATCCAGGCCCTCAGCGCCTTGAGTAGGTCTGCTTTGACTTTACATCCAACATGAGGAACTTTGAATTTCTTGCAGAAGCCCTTCAGCTGGGCCTTGGTGTAGGTCTCTACTCTCTCCTCTTCCCATTCAATATCTTCAATTTCAGAGACTACAGATGCTGCTCTCTCCACAACGACTGAACCAGGCATGATTTCTTAGAAAATGGCGATTTCCAGCAAAACGAAAATTAAAAGAGTATGTGGTTGCGCTATTGGTCTGCCTTCACTATGTGGCGTTCACCAATCACTGTATATGTATCACAGATGCAAATTCAGAATCCTCACCGCTGACCACCAATGTTAGAATCTGGGTTCTCTGGTTGGCACAGGTAGGTACTTGTGTTGAACAAAGCAAAACCAAAGGAAATGATGGACGGAGTGTTGAACATTGCAAGCACTCACCCTCAGTCAACTGATCTGGGTTTAATCCATCACCGTTTTTTAGCCCACTCTGCCACCCCAGTTCAGACATGGCCATATGCAAATCAGTCTAACCCTGTGCCTCATGGGAACAGTCCAGCCCGAACTGCCAAGCCATGTCTTCCCTGGACCGGAAACAAGCTTCCTAGGACCGGTTTCTGGCATTTCAGCCGTCTTCAGCCAGGCTTGCTTGAATCCAGTGGCAAAGAGAGCAAGGGACTCACGTCTGAGCATACCCTGCCAACTTATGGTGAACAAAGCAAAACCAAAAGAAATGATGGACGGAATGTTGAACATTGCAAGCACTCACCCCCAATCAACTGATCTGGGTTTAATCCATCACCGTTCTTTAGCCCACTCTGCCACCCCAGTTCAGACATTGCCATATGCAAATCAGTCTGACCCTGTGCCTCATGGGAACAGTCCAGCCCGAACTGCCAAGCCATGTCTTCCCTGGATCGGAAACAAGCTTCCTAGGACCGGTTTCTGGCATTTCAGCCGTCTTCAGCCAGGCTTGCTTGAATCCAGTGGCAAAGTGAGCAAGGGACTCACGTCTGAGCATACCCTGCCAACTTATGGTGAACAAAGCAAAACCAAAGGAAATAATGGACTGAGTGTTGAACATTGCAAGCACTCACCCCCAGTCAACTGATCTGGGTTTAATCCATCACCGTTCTTTAGCCCACTCTGCCACCCCAGTTCAGACATGGCCATATGCAAATCAGTCTGACCCTGTACCTCATGGGAACAGTCCAGCCCGAACTGCCAAGCCATGTCTTCCCTGGACCGGAAACAAGCTTCCTAGGACCGGTTTCTGGCATTTCAGCCGTCTTCAGCCAGGCTTGCTTGAATCCAGTGGCAAAGTGAGCAAGGGACTCACGTCTGAGCATACCCTGCCAACTTATGGTGAACAAAGCAAAACCAAAGGAAATGATGGACGGAGTGTTGAACATTGCAAGCACTCACCCCCAGTCAACTGATCTGGGTTTAATCCATCACCGTTCTTTAGCCCACTCTGCCACCCCAGTTCAAACATGGCCATATGCAAATCAGTCTAACCCTGTGCCTCATGGGAACAGTCCAGCCCGAACTGCCAAGCCATGTCTTCCCTGGACCGGAAACAAGCTTCCTAGGACCGGTTTCTGGCATTTCAGCCGTCTTCAGCCAGGCTTGCTTGAATCCAGTGGCAAAGTGAGCAAGGGACTCACGTCTGAGCATACCCTGCCAACTTATGGTGAACAAAGCAAAACCAAAGGAAATGATGGACGGAGTGTTGAACATTGCAAGCACTCACCCCCAGTCAACTGATCTGGGTTTCATCCATCACCGTTCTTTAGCCCACTCTGCCACCCCAGTTCAGACATGGCCATATGCAAATCAGTCTGACCCTGTGCCTCATGGGAACAGTCCAGCCCGAGCTGCCAAGCCATGTCTTCCCTGGACTGGAAACTTGTGTCAAGCAGGGAACCTTTTCTCTAGTCAGGGTAAGGGGGTACACTCTTACAATAACCCCATCTCACCCTCTAGGTAGCTTGGCGCGAGCAGACAAGGCCTATCTCAGAGCATTTAGGTTAAGCATTTGTGAACACACACACAGTAACTAGAGTGACAACCCTACAAATAGACTCCACACTGGGATATATAAAAAATAGTACTTTATATATATAGATTAGGCTTAGCACAAGACCAGATAACGTTTAAACGGCCCACAATACTTATTAGAAAAAGAGTTCTTTGGTTTAGCGTAGTTTTAAAGTTCTGCGTGCTTCGTTCCTTTCCGTACGCTTCGTACGCGGTCAAAACTGCTTGGGAACGGGTCTCACACGCACCGCAGGCGCTTCAGGATGAAGCGTACACCCTACGGTGCGAACAGGCACAGTACCTTTATCTTTTGGTGAGTTCGTCACGGGTGCTGCGCTGACATCAAGCGCGATGTACGGTGCGTTGTCCTCCTGGTGCTGTGCGTACTACGGTACGTTAGACCTTGGGTTTGCAGGGCTTCAGGGGATGGTGCGTAGGTACGGTGCTTTCAATGTTCATCGCGGCGTTCGCGCCATACCGTGAGATCGGCAATCTTGATTTGAAGTGCTGGACACAAGCGAACAGTACGCTCTGCTCAGGGGAGATGTACGCGACTGCCGTGCGCACCACAGCCTTCCCAAAGCAGGGGAAAGGAGCGTACGCTGGGCAGTACGGTTCGTAGGGGATGAAAGCAAGTATGGTTCGCAGTCCTTCCGTTACAGTGCGAGCTACGGCTCGTAGGGGCCTGTTAGTCGCGTTGCTCAGGCCGGACGATACCTTCCTTTGCGGTGCGAGCTACGGCTCGTAGGGGGGCCTTAGTCACGTTGTTCAGGCTGGACAGCTGGGTGCAGGCTTCCAGGGGGGGTACGCTTCAATCGTCGAGGCGTACACAGCAGTTCGCTTCAGGATTACGGGGAAAACGGTCCATTTTCATGTGCGCTCTCACGGCGGTGAAGTCCACTGGTCCTGGGACTTCGTTCAGGGGACAAGCTCACTCACAAGCCCTTGGAGAACTTCAGCACAAGTCAAATAAAAGTTTTAGCTCGGGGTATGAGAGGCAACATACAGTAAAACATAAGGATAAGATACAAAACACATGAATATTAGGTAGAGAGTGAGTCCACGACGTTGCTTGTATTTCTAACGTGATCTTTATTCAAGATGATGTCAAGGTTCAGTACAGCCAACGCGTTTCGCCCAAGCATGGGCTTCTTCAGGGCAAAGTACTTTAATAATGTCGTAGCCTTGGTAGGTCCAATAAAGCCCCCTCGGTAAGTGACTTGAATGAACACGAGTTCTTGGAGACCCTCCCAAGAGTAATAGTAGAACGTATCCAGGTAAATGGAGAGAAATACGTAATTATTCTCCTACGATTTTGTTCTCGGTAATGATTGGATACTTGAGTATGATGATCCGTGTTCGGATGAGGTGCTGGTTCTCCCTTATTCCGTTTGTGTGTGTGGGCAGTAGGTCAGCAACCCATATTTAAAAGGGCAATATCCTATTACACTGATGTGACATGTCCAGGCTGTGCAGCTCTCTATAACCTGGCTGCTATTTCTTCTATTTCAAATCAAATAAATGTTTCTTTGGTCTTTTCTTCCTCTTCTTCAGCAGCAAGGCAACCACTGCAGGACAATCCCCCAGGTCAGGGACAGTACTCCTCCATGCGGCTTTCCCAGTTCCTTCTCGTCAGACAGAGGTTTCTTCTTGGCAGGACAGGATCTGATTTCTTAGGAGCAGGGCTCCTATACCTATACTACATTTCATTTGTTCTCGCAGGCCAGGGGGGCCCTTGCCTAGTTCGGTCCGGTTTCTGAGCACTTTGTTGACATGATGCAGGCTTCTGCTTTCAGTGTGCAGAGCAGAGTCATCAGACGCTCCACGGGGGGTGGAGCCAGCATTGTGGTGGCAGAGCACAGCCCTATTCAGAGTCCAGGTGCACTCCTCCCACCCATCCTGGTGTAATCTTCCTATTCACCACCTGGCTACCTAGCCCTGCCCCTCTGGGATTCCCCAGCCCTGTCACTCACACGAACCAGACAGCAGATACACATCAGCGCAGAGGCGGGCTGAAATGCTTAGGTAAGCAAAGGCCAACTTTCTAAAAGTGGCGTTTGCAAACACAGAACATTCAAATGAAC
>NC_140579.1:71349770-71372270 GCF_964204655.1 Triturus cristatus | reverse complement strand
CAGCCTCGAGGTAGCCTCAGAAGTCGCGCTAGTCAGTTACTAGCCACTTTTCCCAAGTCGCCGGTCCCACGTCCCTCGTTGCCTCCACGGGTCTCAGCTTTGCTGTAGATGTGGATCTGGTCCAGAGGCGTCTGGAAGTCATGCCGCTGGTCAGTCTCTGCAGTCGTCCCTCGTAGGATCAGTCGCAAAGCAGCAGCGGTCACTGGATGGTGCCTGGTTGCCCAGGGTGGTCACTCCTTGGCCACAAGGGAGATTCTTCAGTCTTCTTCCTGAGGTTGAATGTCGAAGGTCAGAGTTTCTGTTCAAGTTGCAGATTTTCAGGGTAATCTAATTTCACAGGGCTCAGCTACCTCCTATTATACTAGGCTAGTGGGCTGGGCTACCTGCTAGGTCCCTCCTATGGGTGGGACTGTTGCAGGGATTCTGCTTATGCACAGAACTACGCGCAGGAAACCAGGACCTCAGAGAATTGTGGTGTACCAGAAACTCCCCTCAGAACCAAGAACCCCATATCCGACTAGCTTAGTGTCCCATTCGTTAGCCTAGATCTAGCTAGGCAGTCCCAATGTATAGACAAACCAGAACATGCGACTTAGATATGTCTCAGGAGTGGTGGGAATCCGAAATACCTGTTTGTACTTATTTAACAGTCCACAACATAATAATACAGACACAGTAAAGTTTAAAGAGTTTATTTTATAAACCTCGTGTCCTAATATGCAGTACTTTGGCTAACACTAGTAAACAAATGGTTAAGGTCAGAACCATCAGCATTGTTACAATACCATACACAATGAAAGGAGCAATCATAATAATAATGACTAACTAATAAGTTTATTATACTAATAGAAGGTCTCTTAGGCTAACAGGGGGAACCCCATACCGTATAGATCAGCTTAGTAGAATCACATCACAGGATCAGCTAGATTCTCTCATGCATCAGCTCTTCTGTTCGAATGAATCTAAAACATTCTGTCCTGTAATATTAATGGCACTTGTCTTTCAGATATTGGCAGCTGCATGTATGATATGTCTAAAAAGTGGTACGATCAATCTGAACACAACACTCTGCACCGTCTAGTGTCCTAGACTTGTTCTTTACATGATGTACAGACGAAGGTCGCAGCACAGTGTTAAGAATGTTAAACAATAAACTGTTATCCTGTAAGGCAAAGTCGAGTAAGCATTTCTAAAATGAATAACATATAACAATAGTGTCGCGTGCAAAGCAGCAGAAACGACAAGCTGACTTTCTAACAGTTGGCTCGGTTATGCTAACTTAGTGTTGTAAATAGGGAGTGGCTAACCCACCCTACAGGACCAGGAAGGGGAGTGGCTACACACCCTTTCCTTTGTCCAGTTTCGCGCCAGAGCTGGGGCTGGAGTGCCCCAGCGCCGGTTTGAACTGGACTATGCATGAAGCACCTTGTGTGCCCCAGGCATGTCTCATTCCATTCAGCCCTCCCTGCCCCAATACACTAAAGTCCGTCTAGAGAGGTGCTAGCACCTCCCCAAGCAGGAAACCTATTGTCCAGGCCTCCCTGGCTGGGAGGGCTCCCAGCTGCAGGAGGTCAGACTCGTGTCTGTGGCAGCAGCATCCATTTTGTGATGCTGAGGCTTTGGTTAGATTTAAAAAGCAAAGTAGGATTTTAACATGTCTCTCCCTCTAGAAGGGAGGAATAATATCCTCATCTCCAGAAATGGGATGGGGGTATTATTCCAAAGTGTTAGATACTTTACACGACATGTTTTGATAAAGCCAAACCATAGTTACCATAACCGTTTAAGATTATAAGGCACTTTAAGAGTATATGGTAGGCGATATCATAGAACAGCTATAAGGACATGGTTCTGAAAGCTGCAGACAGGCTCAGCTCATGCTAGAGCACCATCTCACATGTTACCAAGCACTCTGCCTCCAGGATTGTTAAGGCCTGCCATAGGAGTGGCTGATAGGTACACATGTGTCTATTTTAAGTGCAGATATAGGTATACTATATCTAAGCAAGGGGTGATTACACGACCTTGCCCCAGCTGAGTGATCAGCCAGTTGTGTCTGATTGTAAGGCCAGGCCAGGGGTGGTATAATACATGCTGCAGCCCCTGGTAGGCCTAGGGTACACCTAGTACATGATGTACAGACGAAGGTCGCAGCACAGTGTTAAGAATGTTAAACAATAAACTGTTATCCTGTAAGGCAAAGTCGAGTAAGCATTTCTAAAATGAATAACATATAACAATAGTGTCGCGTGCAAAGCAGCAGAAACGGCAAGCTGACTTTCTAACAGTTGGATCGGTTATGCTAACTTAGTGTTGTAAATAGGGAGTGGCTAACCCACACTACACCCCCCTTTGATCGAACTACTAACCACTAGAGGCGCACTTAGCAAGAACGCAGAGTTCAAGTGACATAGAACAGAACCAAGGGCGTGAACTATAAGTCCATATAAGGTAAGTGTAAAGTTCGAGAAAAAAAGAAGAAGAAAAAAGCGTGTAAAAAGTCAAAACGATGTCCCAGAGCAAAAACCATTAAAAAATTTGATAAAAAAAGAAAATAAAACAATGACATCTATGGATGCACCCTGTCTTGGCAACGGGAAACAGTTAATCCATCAAGGTATATGCACCGTAAGTTGCAACCGCCTCCAAGAGGAAATCATTGGAGCGTTCCGCAAAAGTATCTGCCATCCAATTTAGCAAGGGAAAGGAACACACGTGTTCATCAATTATCGGAGCATCAGCACCATAATAGGACAACTGTCCGCATCCTCGAGATAACTCCGTTCAAGGAATTCAATAGCGGCCTCTCCGATATCCCAGTTACCAAGGACTCCATGCGCAGCACCCAAGGCCATAAACCCGACACCTGAACAGGTAAACTCATGAGCCACTAAGGGGCACATCAAGTCATCAAAATCCAGGTCAAGCGACACCAAGTTTGACAAGCACAAATCCAGAGCCCACTGGAATGGACAATCTAGGCAGTGAAAGACAGGTTGTACACAGGTAAAAAAGGGAAACCCAAAGGATAATCCATACTTGACGCTCAAAGTCGCCAGAGGCAAAATGCCGTAGTATTCAAGCATCCGGTTACGAAGATGGATCAGGCGGGGCATGTTGTCTAGCAATACTAGGCGTGCAGCCATATCGTAGCGCGCAGATCAACAAGAGGATCCCAGCCGCAATAGCGAGGAGTAAGGGAAAACCTCCGAAGACACTCGAAAAAATAGAATGTAAAAACGCGGGGATCACACTAAAAATAGTTTGAAAAGATGTCACGAGGCCTGAGCCCACAACTTTAAAAAAATTTACAAGGCCAGTCGTAGACGAAGCATTAAAGATAGTCTGTATCAACGTTCCAAAATGTAGGGGGAGGTCAGTATTTAAAAGAGCTTGTACTTCAGTGCGTGTGTTTGCTATGTGAAGAAGAAATGTTTCACGGGACGAAGTCAAAGAAACCTCTTCCCGAGACAAAAGAGCCCTTATTTTACTCATCCTGTTGAACTCTGCGTTCAAGGTTGGAATCGCCGGCCAGATGGATATATCGAGCCTGCCGTGCGGGGGTGGGAAAAGGACGTTATTACAGCAAACCACCCTTTGTGAAACGGTGACTATGTAAGGAATACCCACTAGCATCCCACAGCAAGCTTCATTATTTAAAAGCAAATAACTACCGTTGGCAAGCAGCTTAAATGAAGACGTTATAACTGGCATCGGAATACCTTTTAGGACACAAGCTAAATTAGGAGCGTGTATATTGCAAGCGCCATGTAATTGTATATGTCTACAAATCACAGAATGATCAGGAGCGGAAGTGCACTCTTCACCTTTTAAGTAAACCTTCTTGCCATCTCTCACGCATCTATACGTGAAAGGAAGTGACCAAACTTCGTGCAGGAAGGCATCACCAAGCTGTTCATATCTGCCAATGGCATAATGCTTCATGCACGAACTGAACTTAAACCGGGAAAAAGGCAACGTGATCAATCCGTGTACGAGCCACACAGCCGAATTCAACTCAGCAATAGAAAAAGGTAAAGGTTCTAGTTTTTCAATATGCAGTAATGCATAAGTCGCGTCTTTCATGGACATAAACTGCTGTTTATCGGTCAAGTTAAAAGGAAGGAATAACGAAGACGTATTCATGTAATCCCAAGGGACTTTCCCAGCTTTTAACGTTTGCAAGGTCCATGCAAACTGCATAATTGAACGCAACTGATTTTGACCATGGTATAACACAGACACATCATCCTGCACAATGTCTACGACAGATGAAACAATATTATCTAATGTATAAATTCTTGAAGACAAGGTGTTAATACTATTATCTATAACAGCCAATACTTTCTCCATATTGGCCTGGTCAATAGCACGTAGCCTGGAAGCTGCTTCAATTTGTGATAACTTCCAAACTTCATTGTAAATAGCATAAACCCATCTCTTGGACCTGCCAGTCGCAGGACCTTTAATAAAATCATTTAAATCTATTTTGTCATTTAACCGTGATAAATGAAGCTTAACTGAAGCTAATGTGGAATGTTGCAACCATGACTGGCATAACTTACCTACCGAGTAGGTAGTTACCGTGTGTGACGATGGAAAACGAGGGTCTACTCCAGAAACCGACGTTGACAGGAATCTGAACCTGTCTGCCATACCAACCATCCTTCGGGATCTATTGCTGAAATATAGAAGGTGGTGTTGAAGACGAGGGACTGCAACATAGTAAGGGACAGATCTGTGTGATTCGCCCAATTAGGGTAAGCACCCAGATCCGGAATTGTGGGGGAATTCAATTTTTTAGATATAGCCAATCCAAAACAGGTGGTCTGAAAAATAGTTGAATTTAAAAATAACATATGATTTGGTATAAGACAACTAGCAAGACAAGCTTGGGTTTTGACTCAAAAAGCAGCAAGGCCAAGTCAAAGTAATCAAAAATAGAACAAAGGAAGGTGCCAATGCTGCACTACACTTTCAGACAAATTTAAACGAATGAATTGACTTAAACAAATCCATTTTGTCCATTTTATGGTTGATTTTAATCAAAAATATTTTATGCAATTTTTCTTATTATTTTGCACGGTTGTATTTAGAATGGTTCAGTAATATACACAAAAATTCAAAAGAAACACATACAAAAATACATTTTGACCGGTCCTCTTGCACGGTGTAGCTGGGATCCAAGGGCGCTTTCAAAGAAGAAGAATAAAAAGTTTTCGGTCGAACAAACACAGACTCGCTGCTCTCGACTGCCCCAAGACAGAACTAGCCGTTTTCGCTCAGGCTGAGTGAGGAACCACGGACGTTTATATGAGAGACCCCAGACAACTACCTATGCGTTCTTTCGAAGGCTAACCTCCATTCATTTGAACTCGTGGGTGTGCTACCGTAAAGTGTAGAAAGTTTTGGTCCTGACGAGAATCCCCGGTGAAGGGATTCGAAACGCGTAGACCTATCTCTGACTTGTCTTCGCCTTCAACATAAAAAACTCTTTAAAATAGGTTTTTCAAACAGTACAAGTGTTACTCATTTGATGTTTTGCTTTTTGTATATAAATGTAAATTGCCAATTGAATGTTGTCTATTGTCTGATTGCTTGAGGTATGCTAGTTGTGTGGACATCTTACGTGTTTATGTAATGTAAATATTTGAAATGTATTTTTGTATGTGTTTCTTTTGAATTTTTGTGTATATTACTGAACCATTCTAAATACAACCGTGCAAAATAATAAGAAAAATTGCATAAAATATTTTTGATTAAAATCAACCATACAATGGACAAAATGGATTTGTTTAAGTCAATTCATTCGTTTAAATTTGTCTGAAAGTGTAGTTCAGCATTGGCACCTTCCTTTGTTCTATTTTTGGTATAAGACAGGCACGATGCAAAGCTTCTGTTCCTTGTACCTGCCACGGTTTAGTTCCCCAAACCGATTTAAGATCGACAGTAGCTTTCCAGAGGTCATAACCTCCAATAGCCAATTCTACCACCACCTTAAAATAAAAAGAGTCAGGGTGAGACACACTAAAATCCGAAAAGTATGTGAATTTTTTCACTAAAGTGGCAGAACTGCCAGGCATAGGGACAGGACAATGTTCCCACTGAGTGAAATTAACAAAATTCCGAAAAGTATTTGCCCTGTGTAAGAAATGTGTGCCATAATGTTGATAGCAAAATTTTTCATCGTAATTTGCATTATTCAAATATAAATCCTCAGCATCAAATGCAGCATAATATTTCAAATCAGAAAACAGTGTTTCTATCGTTTGCACATCCCAATCATCAGAGCGGATGTTCTGTTTAACTACATCACCCATAGAAACACGAAAAACAGTTGGTACATTAATTACTTCGGTAGGACCATGAATTTGAAAGTTCACAGCATCCCAAGCAATTCCATCACGTACAGGCCAGGCGGTGATGTTCACAAAAGTCTGGTCCCTTTTCATGATGTGTGATGAGGAATGGGGGGCTAAAGTTCCATCAATTAATCGAATTGTAGATCGTTCATTCAGGTAGTGTCCATTGATCAATTTAAAAAACACTACCACAAAGCCAATGGTCATGAACAAAAAAATACTTATTAGCACCAGCCAGATGTAAGTCCAAGGTGCAACCAAAAAATGTCTCTTGAACCAGGCAAAAAATTTAGAAATTTTGGAAGGGGCAGTGGAAGTCAATGATTCAGTTTCAAAGGAAGAATGTGACTGGGCAATTGTTGTTGAATGTAATAGAGGCAAAGGTACTTCTGTTGGATAAGCATATTCAGGATCATCAGGTAAACCACCAGCATTAGATGGCATAGAAGGACCAGGAACTGCAAGCATCTTAATGGAAACTTCAGGCAAGATGTTAGAGGGTGGCACTACAACAGAGTTTCTCAGCACTGATGGGCAAGAAACCGAAGGTGTCATACTATGGAGAATCGGCCACCCGCTGTAGCTTGACATTGTCAATCGAGATGTACCTGTTATCCTTGCGACCAGGGAGTGGAGGTAAAACATCTGTACGCGTACCCAGGACTCCAAGCACCGGGACCGGTGCACAATAAGAGGGACCGAACTCCTTCTTGTTCTCCACCTTCTCACGGACCAGGTCACCAACTCGAGGTAGCCAGCCGACTGCCGGTATCTGGAGCTCAGCTTCGGATGTAGAGGGTACGTGTCCTTTCGCTAGAGTGTCTCTGGCTTCTTGTAGATTCTGCAATACAGCACAGTGGTCATCTAGGTCAAAAGTGGCGGCAGCTGCCGCCATGTCTAGACCATCAAGGTCCGGGACAAACATTCTCACTCCAAAGAGCATCATGTACGGGGTCCTCCCGCCCAGAGACCTTCTAGGGAGATTATTAAGTGCACGTTGTACGTCATACAAGTGGGAAAGCCAGTTCCGGCCTGTACCTAACACCCTCGCTGTCAAAGATTGCTTTAGGTCACGGTTCATCCGCTCCACAACACTATTGCCCTCAGGCCGGTATGGAGACGAAAATTTGACTTGGACCCCCAGTTCTCTCATGGCCTCCTTGTACGCCTTTGAGGCGAACGCAGGACCTTGATCAGAATGAAGGGTACCACATGCAAAACTCCCTATAAAGACACGCAAATCCTTGATGACAGTTTTGGCATCAGCGCTCCTTTGTGGCCATACCCACAGGAAACGTGTGCACGAATCAACTGCAACCAAGATATATTTGTACGCAGTATCAGAGGTAATAGGACCGCAGTGATCTAAATAAACGCACGCAAGTGGTTGATTAGATATATGCAACTGCGTTTGTGGTGGACGCGCTACAGAGGAAGGTTTAATCTGTTGGCAAATGTCACAATTAAGAACGTATGCCCGCGCTTGTTTGTACAAACCGTACCACCAGTAACGTTGCTGCAAAAGAGATATAGTTGCCAACACTCCAGCATGCACAGACGCAACACCCTCGTGGGCAGCTGAAATCAAAGATGGTCTGCAGTCCGCGTTGGGAATCAATCTGTCACCAACGTCGTTAATCCTCACTAACGGGACGTTATCAGGACTTAAGCGATAATGGTAACGAGAAGGGAATCCCTTCGGAAAGTTTTTCCCTGTCTCGGAAGCAGCAATAGCCGCCAAGATGTCATCATCGATCTTACTTTTTGATCTTGTAACTGCTGCTACTAGATATGTCGCCACTGCTGTTTTTGCTGCCTCGTCAGCCAGACTGTTACCGACAGCATGGACGCCAACTCGTTGGTGACCAAGAGTGTGAATTACATTCACGAGAGGCAGCAGTTCTTTAAGTGCTGCCACTCGAACCCAAAGTGTTTTATGCTTTATTGTGGTACCTTTGGAATCATGGAAATCATTCTGAATCCAAAAATGTAGATTGTCATTGTAAGATTGAACACAATAGAACGAATCACACACCACTAGAGTGGGGATTCGTAGATCAGCGTACTCCAGTGCAAGCACCAGAGCACGAACTTCAGCCAACTGCGCGGTACAATCACCCAATGTCTGTGTATGCACAGCTTCAGATTGGAACTCTCCATTCACGAAAGTACCCACTACAATTGCGCAGGCAGCTGAATAGGCGTGCTTCGATCCAGTAGCGGGTTGCGCAGACCCATCAGTGTAAATGACACAACGGTACTCCTCAAGTGGGCGCAATGTCGAAGGAGTCGGATGAACGAATTCATAATCCAAGAACTCCTGAGACTGCAACGCTGCGTCAAATATATATGTGACGTCTTGCGAAGCTAAGGAAGTTGCCCATGGTATCCACCTTGGATGCAAAGCCTTAGAATTTGGTACACTAGCTTTAGTGACTGCCTCGAGAGCAGGATACGGTGTTACCACCAGCATGTGCTTTCTCTGTGATAACGCGCGTTCTTTCAGGATCGCCATCTGAACTGCTGTCAGAACTTTTTCGACAGCGGAAAAGCACAGCTCAGCTGAAGTGTACAGATGAGATTTATAAGCAATGGGAACGGTGTCGCCCTCATTGAAAGTTAAGTACGTGAAACCCACTGCTCCTGGTACAATTCTAATGACCAGGTTAGTGTGGTTATCACGAGTTTGTAAGTATTTTGAAGCAAGAAGATCAGACTGCAAAGTTTGCAATGCCGCTGTATGCTCTGGCAGCCAGCATGATTTGGTAAAAGTAGGTTGTACCAAGGCATAAAGTGTCTTGATACGCTGGGCATAATCAGGAATGTAGGTACGACCGAAATTCAGAAAACCCAGCAATGATTGTAATTTCTTCAGCGTTGTAGGAGTACAAAGGCGTGCGCACTTCTCAAGGAAGTGCGGAGCCAAGCCACGACCCTCATCGTTGAGTTCGTACCCCAAGAACAACACTTTGAGCTCGGCTATGTGGCACTTCACAAAATTTAATTTGTATCCGAAGTCTGCAAACATAGTAATTATGCTATCCACGCGAGCAAGGTGTGGAAGCAACTCGTCGTCTGTTAGATAAATGTCATCAACATACGAGTATGCATCCGGGTCCATATACTCTAAGAGCGAGACCACTCGAGCAGCAAAGACCCAAGGGCTGTTCTTATAGCCCATAGGCAGCCTATTAAACTTTCTTTGTTTACCGCCCGAGGTAAAAGCCGTCCACTCACTACTTTGAGGGGACAGGTTATGGCTGTAAAAGCCATTGGAAATGTCAAGTGTGGTTTTAAACCGTTTTCTCACAAGACTATCGACGAGAGCGGACCCATGAGTATTCTGTACCGCGCACGTCCGGCAGTGAGAGTTTAAGTGCCGGTAATCCAAAACTAGGCGGTACGACCCATCAGGCTTCGTCACAGTGAATAAAGGGTTATTCATAGGTGACACACAAGTTTCAATTACTCCCTGATATTCCAATTGTTCGAGGATAGTCGCGACGTGAGATCTAGCTTCACGACGCATGGGATATTGGGGTTGAGGCTGGGGATCGGACCGCAATGGAATCGTATGGTCAGGAGAAATTTTATCCCAGCCCACTTGATTGCGATACAACGCAGGCGCTTGCACCTGCGCCCACTCCCCGGCCAACCTGTTAGCATGTTCCATAGGCACCATGTGCCCAAAGGCGGGGAGGATCACCCCCTCCCCTCTAGGAACATCCAAAATGAAAGCCGGAGGCCAATCCTCCTCTGCTAACAGAATGTCATAAGTGGAGGACAAATTATCCCAAAAAACTACTCTAATTCTACGATGTATGTCACCCTCTATTTTAAGGATTATGTCAAACATCTGTTCAGGGGGGGCCACGCGAGTATCAGCAGTTTCAACACTCACATATGTATCAGTTGCTGTCACCTCCAGATACGGACGCAGTGCTTGCCGCACTACTGTAACTTCCGCCGCGCTGTCTAACACCGTTAGAGCCCATGTCCGGTTCTGAACCAGTGTCCGTACCATCTGAGGCATATCTCGCTGTTAGTGCAGCAACTTTCTTTTTCTGAAACGGAGGTCTTTGACGCGCAGCGTCGTCCTGCTTGCCTTTTACGTCAGTCTGTCGGGGTTGCTCACGACCTTGAGCACACCTCCCTCTTCCACGGTCTCCGCCACCGGATTGTGAAGCCGATGTTTCCTGTGAAGAACGAGGAGAGCGTTCAGAAACCTGAAATCTATCAGGTGACTTAATATTAGAACGATCGCGCAAATCATATTTACGTTCAGTTGAACTGGCGAAGCAGAATGCGACCTACGCTTCTGTTGCTGTTTTCCCTGTTTTTTGGTTCACCAACTTTCCTTCGGAAACTTGGGCTTCTCATCTTTGGTAGACGAACTTACCTTAGTCTGCTGTACTACATCAGGAATCATTACGGTGGGTTTCACGCCTAGGGCGTACGTCCCACCATCCTGTAGGCTTTTGCAATAATTTTTGCAAATTCCCTGGGTCTGTCGGCAGGATCCACAAGTTCCAGCATATTGCCTACTTGGAACTGCATGGCATCTCCTTTTAGGTTCCCCATCACCATGGAACAAACCACATCGAAGCTGTCGACAAGCCTCATTCCCAATTCAATGGCCGCCTCTGCACCATGATTGTCCTGAACTTTCTTGATTACAGAGGGTAGTACAGACATAGACGGAGTGCCATAGCACTTCGAATAGGTCGCAGCAAAGACCTTGCCCCAATTGTTACAATCGACAATATCAGGTACTAGATCTTTTGGCAAAGTAATGGTAAGTATCCTGTGTTTATCCACAGGAGAAGTGTCTGGAAACACGGCTTCCAGTTGATCAAACTTTTCAGCAAGCCAGTAAGGAAATTCATCCTTACTTTGGGGGCGCTTGCCTACAACCGCATTAACCATCACAGGACTAATGACCACGGCTCGGTGTTCATTCGTGTGACCCGCAACCGCAGGTGCCCCCACCTGCACGTTGCGAGACACGTACTGCACTAAAGCCCTATGGACCGTAATCAGGGCAGTGTGTAGTACCCGTAAGTCTGCCACCCCAACCGTCAAGTAGTTGGGATGGGGTGTAAAACCGGCCAGCACCGGCCAATCAGCCCCTGCAATTGACAAAGGGCCAAGTCTTGGCGGTGCCACCGTATGGGGAAGGGCGCCATTAAACCAAAAGGTATGCTGCCAGGCTGAAATAGGTATTTCTAGTGTCCTATACGGAGCATAAGCTGCAGGTACCTGTGTGGCAGTGTAGGTGTGGAACGTATCATCGTCCGCATTCACCTCTGGAAAAGTCACCCAAGAGTAAAACAACTCATAAGGGTGTGCTGCGTCAGCAGCAACCACAAAGACCACAGCCAGCCCGTCATCAGGCACTCCATATGTCCTTAAATGTTGACGTAAAGGAACCCGACTATGTGCGGCTATATCGACCGCCATTAGGACACACTAAAGAATAACGACAAGTCCTACAGTAGCACTTGGGTTCAGTAAAAACTAATCTTTTTAATTATCAAGCTTGAACGAACCTTTAGTCGAAACCTAGGTAGATTAAGCCGTCACTCCCGTTATCCGCAAACCAGAGTGAGGGCGTTGTGGACTAATAAAGGTACTTTTAAGGCGTCTCAGATCATAACACGTTGGGCGCCATGTTGCAGGGATTCTGCTTATGCACAGAACTACGCGCAGGAAACCAGGACCTCAGAGAATTGTGGTGTACCAGAAACTCCCCTCAGAACCAAGAACCCCATATCCGACTAGCTTAGTGTCCCATTCGTTAGCCTAGATCTAGCTAGGCGGTCCCAATGTATAGACAAACCAGAACATGCGACTTAGATATTTCTCAGGAGTGGTGGGAATCCGAAATACCCGTTTGTACTTATTTAACAGTCCACAACATAATAATACAGACACGGTAAAGTTTAAAGAGTTTATTTTATAAACCTCGTGTCCTAAGATGCAGTACTTTGGCTAACACTAGTAAACAAATGGTTAAGATCAGAACCATCAGCATTGTTACAATACCATACACAATAAAAGGAGCAATCATAATAATAATGACAGTGGTAAACAGCCACACTCCTTTCTCTATTAACCCCTTGCATGCCCGCCCCTTTCCCCGCCCAGTGCCGCGCTTTGTATTAGCGGGCGGAGTTCATGACGAGCTGGACTCGTCATGGGCACAGCGCCACCGCAGCCCATGACGAGTCCAGCTCGTCATGGGCACTGAAGGGGTTAACTAATAAGTTTATTATACTAATAGAAGGTCTCTTAGGCTAACAGGGGGAACCCCATACCGTATAGATCAGCTTAGTAGAATCACATCACAGGATCAGCTAGCTTCTCTCATGCATCAGCTCTTCTGTTCGAATGAATCTAAAACATTCTGTCCTGTAATATTAATGGCACTTGTCCTTCAGATATTGGCAGCTGCATGTATGATGTGTCTAAAAAGTGGTACGATCAATCTGAACACAACACTCTGCACCGTCTAGTGTCCTAGACTTGTTCTTTACATGATGTACAGACGAAGGTCGCAGCACAGTGTTAAGAATGTTAAACAATAAACTGTTATCCTGTAAGGCAAAGTCGAGTAAGCATTTCTAAAATGAATAACATATAACAATAGTGTCGCGTGCAAAGCAGCAGAAACGACAAGCTGACTTTCTAACAGTTGGCTCGGTTATGCTAACTTAGTGTTGTAAATAGGGAGTGGCTAACCCACCCTACAGGACCAGGAAGGGGAGTGGCTACACACCCTTTCCTTTGTCCAGTTTCGCGCCAGAGCTGGGGCTGGAGTGCCCCAGCGCCGGTTTGAACTGGACTATGCATGAAGCACCTTGTGTGCCCCAGGCTTGTCTCATTCCATTCAGCCCTCCCTGCCCCAATACACTAAAGTCGGTCTAGAGAGGTGCTAGCACCTCCCCAAGCAGGAAACCTATTGTCCAGGCCTCCCTGGCTGGGAGGGCTCCCAGCTGCAGGAGGTCAGACTCGTGTCTGTGGCAGCAGCATCCATTTTGTGATGCTGAGGCTTTGGTTAGATTTAAAAAGCAAAGTAGGATTTTAACATGTCTCTCCCTCTAGAAGGGAGGAATAATATCCTCATCTCCAGAAATGGGATGGGGGTATTATTCCAAAGTGTTAGACACCTTACACGACATGTTTTGATAAAGCCAAACCATAGTTACCATAACCGTTTAAGATTATAAGGCACTTTAAGAGTATATGGTAGGCGATATCATAGAACAGCTATAAGGACATGGTTCTGAAAGCTGCAGACAGGCTCAGCTCATGCTAGAGCACCATCTCACATGTTACCAAGCACTCTGCCTCCAGGATTGTTAAGGCCTGCCATAGGAGTGGCTGATAGGTACACATGTGTCTATTTTAAGTGCAGATATAGGTATACTATATCTAAGCAAGGGGTGATTACACGACCTTGCCCCAGCTGAGTGATCAGCCAGTTGTGTCTGATTGTAAGGCCAGGCCAGGGGTGGCATAATACATGCTGCAGCCCCTGGTAGGCCTAGGGTACACCTATGCCCTGGGTACCTATGGTACACTGTACAGGGGCTGATAAGGTGACCCTTACCAATTGGGTTATGTACCTAAAGTACATAGTATGAATTTAGAGAGAGAACAGCTGGGCTGTGGGTCTGAATAGCAGGCCCACAGCCACATCTAAGTCGAAAACCAGTGAAGCAAAAGCAAAAAGTGGGGGTGAACATAGAAAGCAGACCCTACTCTCCTACACAACCCCCCCAAACTTAGGGACATTAAACTAACCTTGACCAGTTGAGTCTTCATGTTTTAAGTGGAAATATCTGGAGAGTCCATCTGCATTGGCATGGTCAGTCCCAGGTCTATGTTCCACTGTGAAGTCCATCCCCTGTAGGGAAATGGACCACCTAAGAAGTTTGAGATTTTCACCCTTCATCTGATTTAGCCACAAGAGGGGCTTATGGTCTGTCTGAATCTTGAAGTGAGTGCCAAACAGGTATGGCCTCAGCTTCTTCAGGGCCCAAACCACAGCAAAGGCCTCCCTCTCAATAGCTGACCAACGTTTCTCTCTAGGGGTCAGCCTTCTACTAATAAAAGCAATGGGCTGGTCTTGACCATCTATATTCAGTTGTGAAAGAACAGCTCCCACACCCAACTCAGAAGCATCTGTCTGGACAATGAACTTGTTGGAGTAGTCTGGACTTTTCAGAATAGGTGCAGTGCACATGGCCTGCTTCAGGTCATCAAATGCCTTCTGACAGCTTACTGTCCACTGAACTTTCTTTGGCATCTTCTTAGAGGTCAAGTCATTAAGTGGTGTCACAATGGACCCATAGTTCTTAAGAAACTTTCTGTAGTACCCAGTCAGGCCCAAGAAAGCTCTGACCTGTGTCTGGGTAATTGGAGGAGTCCAGTTCTTTATGGTCTGGATCTTGCTCTCCAGTGGTTGAACCTGACCCCCACCTACTAGGTGGCCCAGGTACACAACCTTGCTCTGCCCTATCTGGCACTTAGTGGCCTTGATAGTGAGGCCTGCCTTTTGCAGGGCCTCTAAAACATTCCTCAGGTGGACCAGGTGATCCCCCAGGTGGAGCTAAAGACAGCAATATCATCAAGATAAGCTGCACAGTAGTCATCCAGGCCTGTAAGGACTTGATTCACCAACCTTTGGAAAGTGACAGGTGCATTCTTCAAACCAAAGGGCATTACCACAAATTGATAATGTCCTCCTGGGGTTGAGAATGCAGTTTTGGCCTTTGCACTCTCAGCTAGTCTGATTTGCCAGTAGCCTGCTGTCAGGTCAAATGTGCTCAAAAACTTGGCAGCTGCCAATCTGTCAATGAGCTCATCTGCCCTAGGTATTGGGTGAGCATTTGTCCTAGTGACAGCATTGAGACCTCTGTAGTCTATGCAAAACCTCATCTCTCTCTTACCATCTTGGGTGTGAGGTTTTGGCACAAGAACTACAGGACTAGCCCAAGGGCTCTCTGAAGGTTCAATGACTCCCAGCTCCAACATTTTTGTACCTCAACTTTTATGCAGTCCCTGACATGGTCAGGTTGCCTGTAGATTTTACTCTTCACAGGCAGACTGTCACCAGTGTCCACCTCATGGGTGCACCAGTTTGTCTGACTTGGGGTCAGGGAGAACATATGTCTGTAGGTCTGTAGAACTTGTCTGCAGTCCTGTTGTTGGTGGTCAGTGAGGCTGTCTGAAAAGACCACACCATCAACTGAACCATCATCAGGGTTCTGAGTCAGCAGGTCTGGGAGAGGGTCACTCTCTTCCTCCTGCCCCTCATCTGTAGCCATAAGTAAGCCCATGTCTGCCCTGTCAACATATGCCTTTAATCTGTTGACATGAAGCACCCTGTGGGGGCTTCTGGGAGTCCCAAGGTCCACCAAGTAGGTGACTTCTCCCTTTTGTTCAACAATAGTGTGGGGTCCAGACCACTTGTCTTGGAGTGCTGCTGGGGCCACTGGCTCCACCACCCACACTTTCTGTCCTGGCTGGTACACAGTCAGCATAGGCTTTTGGTCATGCCAAGCTTTTTGGAGTTCTTGCCTTGCCTCAAGGTTTTTAGAAGCCTTCTTCATGTACTCTGCCATCCTTGAGCTGAGGCCAAGCACATAATCCACTATATCCAGCTTAGGTTGTCTGAGAGGTCTCTCCTATCCTTCCCTTACTAGACACAGGGGTCCCCTTACAGGATGCCCAAACAAAAGCTCAAAAAGGCTGTAGCCAACCCCCTTTTGTGGGACCTCTCTGTAAGCAAACAGAAGGCAGGGTAAAAGGATGTCCCATCTTCGCCTAAGCTTGTCTGGTAAACCTTTTATCAGCCCTTTTAGGGTCTTGTTGAATCTCTCCACAAGCCCATTGCACTGTGGGTGATAGGGGGTAGTGAATTTGTAGTTTACACCATACTCCTTCCACATTGCAGTCAAATAACCTGACATGAAGTTGGCACCTCTGTCAGAGACAACCTCCTATGGAAAGCCCACTCTGGAGAACACTCCAAGTAGGGCCCTTGCCACAACAGGAGCTGTTGTGGTCCTCAGGGGTATAGCTTCTGGATACCTGGTGGCATGGTCCACTATCACCAGTATGAATCTGTGCCCAGATGCTGTTTGGGGGTCCATTGGTCCTACAATGTCTATCCCCACTCTCTCAAAGGGAACCCCCACCACAGGTAGTGGTATTAGGGGGGCCTTTGTGATGCCACCTGATTTGCCACTGGCTTGGCAGGTGACACAGGAGCGACAAAACTCCTTGGTATCTTCTGACATGTGAGGCCAGTGAAAGTGAGGGACAAGTCTGTCCCAGGTCTTGTTCTGGCCTAAGTGTCCTGCAAGGGGAATATCATGGGCCAAGGTAAGAAGGAAGCCTCTGAAACTCAAGGGTATGACCAACCTCCTGGAAGCACCAGGCTTGGGGTCTCTAGCCTCTGAGTACAGCAGCCCTTCATCCCAATACACTTTATGGGTACCTTGAGCATTCCCTGCAGCCTCAGCAGCAGCCTGCTGTCTGAGGGGTTCAAGAGAGGGGCAGTCTAACTGGGCCTGCCTCAGATCTGCCCTTGAAGGTCCCCCTGTCCCAAGAAACTCAACCTGATCAGGTTCCAGTTCTTCTAGGACAGTTCCTTCAGGGCTCTCAGAATCATCCTCCTGTGAGGGCTGATCCTCCACCTGAGGCAGGGGGGAAGGCACAGCCTTAACCCTACTGCTCTTTCTCTTGGGTTGTGACTGGTCCATTGTCCCAGGATCCAGCACTTGTTCAGTGTTGCACATTTTGGCCTGTGACCTAGTCACAGCAAGGACATGTGCATCTATTCCCAGCATTTCTGCATGGGTCCTATACTCCACTTCAGACCAAACTGAAGTTTCAAGGTCATTTCCCAACAGACACTCTACAGGAAGGTCTGAACTTACCACAACTTTCTTGAGGCCAGTTACCCCTCCCCAGGAGAAGTTAACAATTGCCACACTATGGGAGGTAGTGGCATTGCTAGCGTTGGTCACTAGGTAATTCTCACCTAGCATGATCTGTCCAGGGTGCACAAAGGCAGGTGTCACCATTGTGACACTAGCCCCGGTGTCCCTGTAGGCCTGAGCCATTCTATGGTTGATTAAAGGAGTCTGTCTGTACTTGCCCTGGTTACTGGGACCCACAGTAGAGGACAAAGCTATGTCCCCATCACAGATCAGAACAGCCTGAGTTGGTATCCTGACTAGGCCAGGATCCACCTCAGTTCCCATGGTTAACCCTATTACACCCATTTGCTGGGAACCACCACTTACAGCTGGACTAGGGGGTACAGTTGCCATAGGGGCAATGGTGGTTGGGGGCTTGTCCTTTTTGGTGCACTCACTAAACCAATGGGAATTGGACTTACAATAGTTGCACCAAGGTTTCTTTTGGCCATCTTTCTTTTTATCCTTTTTGGGACCACCCTCCCCCTGAGCCTTTTGGGGGCCTGGTGAAGACTTCTGGTCTTTTGTTTTCTGCTCATTACCCTTCTGGTCTGCCTTTTTCTGATCACCGCCCTGGTTCTGGCTTTTCTGCTTAATTCTAGTCCTGACCCACCTATCTGCCTTCTTTCCCAATTCTTGGGGAGAAGTCAGATCAGAATCAATCAGGTGTTGATGCAATAGCTGGTTTTGACAGTTGTTAAGTATTTGCTCTCTCATGATCAAATTATACAATCCTGTATAGTCCTTAACCCCACTGCCCAATAGCCAGCCTTCCAAAGCCTTAGTGGCACAATCTACAAAGTCAGTCCAGTCCTGAGTCTGTGTCTTCTGGGTATCCCTGAACAACAACCTGTATTGTTCAGTGGTTAGGCCAAACCCATCAATCAGAGCACTCTTCAGGACAGTGTAATTATTAGCATCCTCATCACTAACTGTGAGGAGCTTGTCTCTACCTTTCTCAGAGAAGGAGAGCCACAAGATAGCTGCCCACTGACTCTGGGGTACCTGCTGTACTCTGCAGGCCCTCTCCAGAGCAGTTATCCATTTGTGGATGTCATCCCCACACTTGTAGGGAGGGACAATCTTGCTCAGGTTTCTATTATCATAGGCCCTGTCTCTATCCTTAGGGATAATGCTGCCACCAGTGGGTTCTAACCCACTTAACTTTTGCTCTCTGGCCAGAGCAAGTTTCTCCTTGGCAAGGGCAAGTTCTTCCCTTTCAATCCTCAGATTAACTTTCCTCATTCTGGCCTTATGCTCTCTTCTCTGGGGAGAAGTCATCCCCCTATGAGAAGAGGCATTGGAGCTATTAGAGATATGGGAGTGGATAGATTCCCTTGAAGGGGATCTTCCTCTCCTCTCTCTTTGGTTAAGTCCACCTGGGGGTCTGAATGGGGGGACCCCATTCTGACTCCCATGTAGGCTTAAGTTAACCTGGCTAAGTCTCTTAACTAATACCTGGCTATCTACCTCATCTTCTGAAGTCCCTGACTCATCTGTGTGGTGAGGGAAGTCTCCTGTAGAGGGTAGACCCTCACTGTTACCTAAGGTACTATCCTGGGAGGCTTTCTGAGAATCATACTCTTCTAGGATCTCCACTAGATAAATGAGGGTAGGGTTGGAACCCTGTTTTAACTTTCTGGAGGTACACAATTGTCTCATCTCCTGAAAAGTTAGGGTATCATATCTAGAGGGTATCCTTCTAGGATTTACCTCTCCTGAGAGAGAATCATCTTGATCTCCTCTCAGAGACATGATCTAGTGAGGGTGTGGTGTGTGCACCTACCTACACTAGTTGTATCTACTAAAACCTCTCTAGTAGTTGTAGTCAGGGTGTGCTAGGCCCTTCAGCCTACAACTGCTAAGTTCAGTAGAACTTAAGTATTTATAAGCTATGTTATATGTACCTGACAAATATCTCTGTGATCTTTCAATTTGATATCTCAAGATTACAATGGTATTACAACAGCAGGCTCAGATCCCAACCGTTGCTCACCAATGTGAGAAGTTGGCCTGATATATGATGTCACTAATTCTAGTGTACACCTTCTATCAGTCCAAACAACCCTTATGGTGATTGGTTGTAAAGTCAACCTTATAGACCAGCTATCCTAATGGTAGCATGGACAAGAGCAGTCTTAGGCTAAACTCTGAATGGCATGTGAAGCCAGCTGTTATACCATATGTAACCCCTTGAATATCAAATGAAAGGACACCACAACAGATATATAAAAAATAGAATGTATTTATTCTAAGTCAAAACACCCTCAGCACTCTTTATGAGATTAGAGGTAAGTACAACACAGTCTTATTTAAGCATACATAAGTCACACAGGTAAGTAATACAGTTAGGCCCTAGGGGCCACGCAAACCATATACTAAGTAAGTGGTATAAGAACCACTGTCACGAACACAGGATAGGCCGAGGCCTAGGGAATCGCTGGGGCTACACTAAACTACCAGGGATTAGGAAGTAGGAGGCCCACGGGATTCAGGTGCAGAGTGGAAACACTCACGCGTAATGCGTAAGAGTCGATAGAAATAGTGATAGTTAGAAATTAAGAGTTTTAGGACACTTCTGAAGTAGCTAGGAGTTCGAGACTTGGAAACTAGACCCTTGGATAGTCAATACCCTTGTGAGCACCGGAGTACTCAAGTTACCTAGCCCACGGGCTGCGGGTGCATAGATGTGAACTTGCGTCGGGTTTCGTCGTTGACTCCTATGGATACCTGAAGAAAAGTTGCTGACAGGCAGTCAGTGAAGAGTGTCCAGTGGATTCCGGGGATGGAATCAAGTAGAAGGAGTCCTGCAAGAAAAGGGGACAGAGTCTGAGTCACTAGCCCGGGACCAGGAAGGAACCAGGAAGGAGCCAGGCGATGTCGTGAAGATGCAGGTGAAGAGGTGAAGCTTGTCTCAGCAGCCACGGGTACCAGGAGGCGTCGAGGATGTCCAGAACCAGGAGGCGAGCTGTCCCACGAAGGCTCTTGCTGTCGGCGGTGTCGATGTCGAGTTAGGACCCAACAAGCCTTGGCAAGCGGAACCCACGCAGGATGGAGGACTTGCTTCTGGTGCAGACCAGGAAGGTCTGGGGTGCTTCGCTTTCACAGGGGAGCGAGTGACGGTCTGGAGGAGCTGGACCAGCAAATCAAAGTTTCAGGTTCATCGTCGCAGAAGTCACTAGCCAACAGGCCAGCAATCGGACAACGCGTCGAGCAGGTCAGGTGCAGAAGGGCCCCACGCAGAACACGTGAAGTGTGGGGAGCTGGTCTTCTTTGCAGATGGTGCTCGGGATTGGAGCTTCTCAATTCCCCAAGCACAGCCTCGAGGTAGCCTCAGAAGTCGCGCTAGTCAGTTACTAGCCACTTTTCCCAAGTCGCCGGTCCCACGTCCCTCGTCGCATCCACGAGTCTCAGCTTTGCTGTAGATGTGGAACTGGTTCAGAGGTGTCTGGAAGTCACGGCGCTGGTCAGTCTCTGCAGTCGTCCCTCGTAGGATCAGTCGCAAAGCAGCAGTGGTCACTGGATGGTGCCTGAATGCCCAGGGTGGTCACTCCTTGGCCACAAGGGAGATTCTTCAGTCTTCTTCCTGAGGTCGAATGTCGAAGGTCCAGAGTTTCTGTTCAAGTTGCAGATTTTCAGGGTAATCTAATTTCACAGGGCTCAGCTACCTCCTATTATAATAGGCTAGTGGGCTGGGCTACCTGCTAGGTCCCTCCTATGGGTGGGACCAGGAAGGGGAGTGGCTACACCCCCTTTCCTTTGTCCAGTTTCACGCCAGAGCTGGGGCTGGAGTGCCCCAGCGCCGGTTTGAACTGGACTATGCATGAAGCACCTTGTGTGCCCCAGGCATGTCTCATTCCATTCAGCCCTCCCTGCCCCAATACACTAAAGTCCTATAGAACCTCCCCAAGCAGGAGACCTATTGTCCAGGCCTCCCTGGCTGGGAGGGCTCCCAGGTGCAGGAGGTCAGACTCGTGTCTGTGGCAGCAGCATCCATTTTGTGATGCTGAAGCTTTGGTTAGATTTAAACAGCAAAGTAGGATTTTAACATGTCTCTCCCTCTAGAAGGGAGGAACAATATCCTCATCTCCAGAAATGGGATGGGGTTATTATTCCAAAGTGTTAGACACCTTACACGACATGTTTTGATAAAGCCAAACCATAGTTACCATAACCGTTTAAGATTATAAGGCACTTTAAGAGTATATGGTAGGCGATATCATAGAACAGCTATAAGGACATGGTTCCGAAAGCTGCAGACAGGCTCAGCTCATGCTAGAGCACCATCTCACATGTTACCAAGCACTCTGCCTCCAGGATTGTTAAGGCCTGCCATAGGAGTGGCTGATAGGTACACATGTGTCTATTTTAAGTGCAGATATAGGTATACTATATCTAAGCAAGGGGTGATTACACGACCTTGCCCCAGCTGAGTGATCAGCCAGTTGTGTCTGATTGTAAGGCCAGGCCAGGCATGGCATAATACATGCTGCAGCCCCTGGTAGGCCTAGGGTACACCTATGCCCTGGGTACCAATGGTACACTGTACAGGGGCTGATAAGGTGACCCTTACCAATTGGGTTATGTACCTAAAGTACATAGTATGAATTTAGAGAGAGAACAGCTGGGCTGTGGGTCTGAATAGCAGGCCCACAGCCACATCTAAGTCGAAAACCAGTGAAGCAAAAGCAAAAAGTGGGGGTGAACATAGAAAGCAGACCCTACTCTCCTACAGCGACCACTGCAGCTGGGGCGATCCACAGGAAGGGCCCGGCTCGCGTCCAGAGTCGCTGCCGCCCCGAAGGGAGGTGCCTCTTCCAGCCGCGGCACACGCCCAGCCCCGCTTTGCGCCCCAGCCCGACCGACCCAGCCCTTAGAGCCAATCCTTATCCTGAAGTTACGGATCTGACTTGCGACTTCCCTTACCTACATTGTTCCAACATGCCAGAGGCTGTTCACCTTGGAGACCTGCTGCGCATATGGGTAAAACCCGGAGCGAGATTTACACCATCTCCCCTGGATTTTCAAGGACCAGCGAGAGCTCACCGGACACCGCCAGAACCGCGACGCTTTTCAAGGCTCGGGCCCCTCTCTCGGGGCGAACCCATTCCAGGGCGCCCTGCCCTTCACAAAGAAAAGAGAACTCT